>NC_057803.1:220174043-220188301 GCF_018294505.1 Triticum aestivum
TATGAGCATTTTACTATATAGAACTAGCTACCTTATTTTTAATTATATGAGATTTGATTATCTAATTAACATTTTACAATATAGAACTAGCTACCTTATTTTTTAGTAAGAAAATTAATAGAACTTGTTTAGTTGAATTAGTTGAATTAATTAGTTGAACTAGTTAGTTGAATTAGTTGAATTAGTTGAGCTACTTTATTTAGGTATATTTTTTGTAAGTGATTAGTTGAATTAGTTGAATTAATTAGTTGAATTAGTTGAATTAACAAAAGTAGTTGAATTAATAGAACTAATAAGTATTTAATGTTTCACCTATGAACATAGGAATGTCGACGAACATGATTTCATTGTGTGCGAATACTGCGAAGACCAGCGCGGCATGTACGGCAGAAATTTTCTAGTTGATGATAGGCACTTCAGCATCAAGCTAGATGAGAACTTCGAAGTGGATACAGTAAGTCAGAACGACAAGTCTTTTTTCATAATTAAGCATGACTTATGCTTCATTTGCTTCAACTTTTAATTTTAATTTTTTCACTATTCTACTAGCATATACCGTGCCATGCAAGAATATTTTTGTCTTGGATAAGATAGGTTTCAGTCCTAACAAAACTATGGAGGTAAAAAAAGTTTAGTTGAAGACCGAGCATGGTTATACATTCAACGTCAAATTATACAATGCAGACACATACACCTATTTTGAATGCAAAACTTGGCAAGCACTATGCAAGGTTTATGCATTTGAGCCTGATATGGTTATCACCTTTGTTATTCGTCCGGAAGATGATATTGAAGGTAACAGAGACATCTAGGTCGATGTGCAGACGCCCCCAATTCTACCACTATGTGAGTTTCTCAACCATATTTATGTCTTCGATATTGTTTATTCAAAAAGAGTTGACAAGTAATTTATATTGATAGCTTATTTCCAGTCAAGCAAACATGTCCGGCGCTTGGTAGACAGGACCGTCCATTGTCCCGGGGCTGAACTAAACTGCGAGGAGACAAGTCATTATGTTTCATGGCTTGAGGATCTTGATGCTGTCAAGACAAATTTTTTTCCTGCACATAGAAATGTTAGTACTCAAAACGTGCGACCAATAGTGTTCGTACTGAACTACGGTCACATATATTTAGGAAAGATGGTAAGATTTCTACTATTTCTCCTCAGTGCATCTTTTGCATACATTATTTTTTAAGCTAAACTTCATTGCTAAGTATGTTACTATACGATGTTCTTCAACAGGGACTCCCGATGAATGTTGTGCCTGATTGGATCGAGACTAAAGGTACCATGAATATTGTTAGCTTACGGCCAAGATATCCTACAATGCACTTTAGTGCATTGAGGATTTCTAATAGCGAGGAATGCTTAATAGTAAAAGATTGGAGCAAAATTGTGAACGATCGCAGAGAAGTACTAGGGGGCAGCAATCAGAAGTGCAATCCACGATTAGGAGACAGGTTCATCTGCATGCTCCAATATGATGAATCAGGAAAGCTATACATGTTCTATGCTATTTTACCTGAGAGAGAGCAGCAGGAGTGATTAGCTAGTTCATGCTCTTAGTACTTCTCCTCTCATGTCCGTGTTCTTTGTCCTGAACTTAATCTCAAAGAGTGATTTGCTTTTGTGGTATTATGAACGCTTATAATATATGTCGGTGTACAAAAAGAGGGGTACACTTTTTGTACCCCTATAACTGTGCACGATCAGTCTGAGCCACGGGCACCACCACACCAAGCAAGGCAAGGGAGGTGAGCCAGAGTAAGACCGAAGCTCAAGAGAACTAGAACAATGCCAAGGCCAAGACCACGAAGAGCAAAGGGGACGAAGCGAACTCCCCCAGCAAGATCCTTGCCGGGAGACAGTTCTAGCAGCCCCGGCAAGACCCTTGCCACGACGACTCGTCCCGCGCCTACGGAGCAAATCACCCTTGAGTCCATTGCCCCCAAAGGGCAAGGATTCGGGAGACATCCCCGTGGCGGCATGCAGATCTTTGTGAAGACATTCAAGATCAGATACGCACTAAGGAGACGACAACCCTTGGCGGGATCCCAGCCGAGGAAGACCACAAGGCCCCCAGCAAGCGCCTTGCCAGGGATGACAGTAGGCGCCTCGGCAAGACCCTGGCCGGGGCCCCAGCAAGGCCCTTGCCGAGGACACCCGCAGGGCCACCATCAGGCCCACGCCGACTAAACCTCCACCACCGCATGCATGCAGCTGCCGACCCAACCAGCTGGGTAGGCACCCGCGTGGCGGCATGCAGATCTTCGTGGAGACCCACCACTACGCCACCTCAGCTGCCTGCCTACCTACATGGCATCGCAAGCATCGCTGGCCAGGGCGCGTGTCGACACAAGAAGGAGCGGCGACGGACGAGACAGGTTTCTCCCTCGTCCCCGATAAAGCAACGACACCTAAGCAAGACGCATTAAATGCGCCTTGTCATGTGATGCGAGGGATAACCTCACAGCATTGTACCCTTTCCACCTCCTGTGTGCCACTGTGGCAACCCCTTTTTTCTATAAAAGGAGGCCCGAGGCGACCAGAGGAAGGATTCGGCTTTTTGGAGCTCCTCACGCCCCATAGCTAGCTCAAGAACACAGATATACAACCCACCAAAGCAGGAGTAGGGTTTTACGCATCCTTGCGGTCCGAACCTGGATAAACAAACCGTGTGCTATCTATTTCATCCGCTCTTCTCACGACCCCGCGCCCCGCTAACCACAGTAGGGATTCTTGTGATCCCATAGGTGTCATTCCCACCGACATCTCTGGCGCGCCAGGTAGGGGGCGTAGTTGTGAGAATCGGCTTTAGCAGTTAGTTCGGCGCTTCTTCATCATCATGGCGCCCAAGAAGAAGACGACGGTGGCGGTTGGCCAGTTGGAAGCCGAACAGCCCGTCCTGACGTGGGCGAGTAGCGGACCGGTCGCAGAAAGGACCCGAGGCGCTGCTCGCGAACACCAACACCATCCCAGCAGCTGGAGTTTGGGAGGCGGCGATGTTTGTGCGCCTGGTAATGGGCCACACGTCGCCAAATCCAAAGGCGGAGCCAATCCCTTCGTGGGTGGAGCGGGGCCTTCCAGGGTCATCGCCGCCCCGCCCGAAGGCGACGCAAGGGCCTCCAAGACTCCCACGCCGGCGCCAACAGCGCGCTCCTCCCAGGCAGCATGCGACGAACCGCCTAATCATGCCGAAGATCCCGAGCGTCGCCGCGGGAAGAGCCCCGAGCGCCACTCCCGGGACGTAGAAGACCTGCCCACTCGCCGAGGCGCTGGTGAAAACGGCATGCGACCGCGGGGTCGTGATGGAGCTCCTTCTGACATGGTCAGAAGTCGAAGCGCGTTGCGATCCGTGCATGTTTCACTGCCACTGATGCCAGCAGAGGCCCTGGCGCGCGCGCAGTTGCTCCTCGACTTTCCGCCCACTACGGGGAAACTCGAAGAATGGAGAGCCACTATCCGAAGCCTCGTTGCGGTGGCCAACGGCAAGACTCACCCGTCTGAGTTCCTCAGCATCTACACCATCGCAATGCAAGCCTCCGGAGCCCGCGACAATAAGGTGCTTGCGAATTACTTTCCATAGGTTCTTAAACCCAACGCCATGTCGTGGTTGATGCACTTGCCGGTAGACTCTATTTCCTCCTAGTCGGATTTGTGCCATGAGCTTGTGGGCGCCTTTAGCGGAGGTCACCAAGCCCATGGCCAAGCAAGCGACCTGCATGCCATTCCCCAGAAGGGAGGCGAGAGTCTGCGCAAGTATATAAAGAGGTTCAGCCGGGTACAATACAATATCCCTGATGTTCACCCTGCCGCCATCATCAGCGCGTTCCATTAGAACGTGCGTAACCGCAAGATGCGCGAAGAACTGGCAATGAACAAGGTGAAAGATGTGGCAGAACTCTATGTTCTTGCTGATAGATGTGCCCGAGCTGAAGAGGGAAGGAAGTACCCCGGCGAAGATGCCGGCGTGGAAACCGACTCCTCAGATGAGGATACTGCCGCCCTGGCGAAGAAAGGCCGGCGCCGCAACAGGAAGCACAAAGGTAAAGTTGTGCTTGCCGTTGAGGGATCTGACGACGCCGGCTCCGCCAAGAAAACCAAGGCAGATGACCCCGGCAAGGAAATTGCCGGATGTGTCACCTGCCGGGCCTTGGCGGCTGCCGAGAAGCCAGGAAACTCCGACAAGCAATACTGCAAGATCCATCGCACCAAAGGCCATGATCTCTAGAACTGCCGACAGGTTGAGCTCCTTGCTGAGAAGCAGAGGGCTGAATATGAGAGGCGGGACAAGGAGAAAGGCCAGGACGGTGCTGAGGGGTCTGGCAAGAAGCGTGACGGCCAGGCGGGCCGTCGCGGCAAAGATAAATAGCGGGAGAGGCCTGCCCGGGGCCGTGACCAAAAGCCAAAAGACGATGATCACGAAGAGGACGATGTGTCTGGTGACCAAGAATTTCAGAAAGCTACAGAGGCCATGTGCGTCGATGGCGGCGCCTCGCTGCATACCTCTCACCGCCAGCTTAAACAGTGGGCGCGTGAGATTACAGCGGCGGAACCGTCGTTTGATGCGCAAAGGCCGCTGAAGTGATCCAGCACACCTATCATTTTTGACACTGAGGATCACCCTGATCACAATACTGCAGTCGGGTGCTTTCCATTGTTGGTTTCACCAACAATACGCAACCTCAAGGTGACAAAGATGCTAGTCGATGGCGGGGCCAGTCTGAACTTAATCTCGCCTGCCGTGATCGAGAAATTGCAGATTCCTGATGAAGACCTCGAAGAGACGGGCATGTTTCAGGGGGTCAACCCGGGAAGAAGTCAACCAAAGGGAAAGGTCACATTGCCCATGACTTTTGGGAGTGATCTGAACTACAGGACATAAAGGATTGTGTTCGACATTGCCAAGATCCCCTTGCCTTACAACGGGATCCTTGGCCGCCCAGCGCTGGCCAAGTTCATGGCGGCGTCACATTATGCCTACAACACCCTGAAGATGCCGGGGCCTGTGACGATCATCACCATCCCATCAGACAAGAATGATGCACTAATTTGCGCTGACCAACTCTACCAACAAGCAGTTGCAGCAGCCGCCACTGCTAAGGCGCTTGCTCCTGCCGCTGGAGCCCCGGGAAGGCAAAAGAAGAAGACCGGTGAGACCTCAGGCACCCACTCCGGCAAGCGCACCTCTTCGGAGTGTAGCGCTCCCATCGAGGACGTGCCAGAGAGCTCCGCCGACAGAAACAAGAAGTCCAGGGCCACACCGCCGGGAACCACGAAGGTTTCTGTCAAGGAGGACGGCACGGGAGGAGGTTTTACCATAAGCTCCACCCTTGATGACAAATAGGAAGATGCGCTCGTCACCTTCCCGCGGGCGAATGTTGATGTGTTTGCATGGCAAGCATCCGACATCCCCAGCGTTCCCAGGGAGGTGATTGAGCACCACCTTGCTGTCTGTCCTCATGCGCGGCCCGTCAAGCAGAGGGTCAGAAAGCAAGCTTTGGAACGACAAGAGTTCATCATAGAGGAGACGCGGAAACTGGAAGCAGCGGGTTTGGTAAGAGGACTGCTCCATCCAACGTGGTTGGCCAATCCGGTGGTAGTGCGCAAGGCAAATGGGAAGTGGAGGCTGTGTATTGATTACATAGATATTAATAAGGCTCGTCCCAAAGACCCCTTCCTGTTGCCGCGCATCGACCAGATTGTTGACTCCACAGCTAGGTGTGATCTGTTGTCATTCCTCGATACCTACTCCGGCTACCACCAGATCTTCATGACAAGGGAAGATGAAGAGAAAACGGCATTCATCACCCCATGTGGTACGTATTGCTTTATACGGATGCCTTTCAGGTTGAAGAGTGATGGTTCAACGTTTGCAAGGGCGGTCCAAATTGGTTTTGAACCCCAGCTCCATAGAAATATGGAAGCTTTTATGGATGATATAGTGGTCAAAACCAAGAACAGGGCAACCCTCATATCAGATTTACAAGAAACATTTGCAAACCTACGCAAGATCAATCTCAAGCTGGACCCTGAGAAGTGCGTCTTCGGCGTCCCATCTGGCAAGCTTCTCGGGTTCTTTGTGTCACAGCGTGGGATAGAGGCCAATCCAGACAAGATCAAAGCTATAGAGCAGATTGAAGCGCCCAAGCGAGTCAAGGATGTGCGTCGGCTTGCTGGTTGCGTTGCCGCCATGAGCAGGTTCATTTCCAAGTCCGCTAAGCGCGCCCTTCCCTTTTTCAAGATTTTGAAAAAGGCGGGCCCGATGGAGTGGACGCCAGAAGCCGAAGCAGCATTGCAAGATTTGAAGAGGTACCTCTCCTCCACACCAATACTAGTTGCGCCTAGGCTACAGGAACCGTTGCTGCTGTACCTGGCGGCAACGAACCAGGTGGTCAGCGCCACACTAGTGGTGCAGAGAGAAATTGATGATGAGGTAATAGCAGCGATGGAGCCCGATGCCACCGATGCCGAGACGACGCAGCCAATTGAAGTGCTGCGAAGAAGAAAATGATGCAGCACCCGGTCTACTTTGTTAATTCCCTCTTGCAGGGGCCTAGATCGAGGTATTCCAGTGTGTAGAAACTACTCTTCGGCCTTCTTATGGCCTCGAGGAACCTGCGTCACTACTTCCAGGCGCACGAAATCACTGTCGTCACTCGCCTCCCTCTGCAACGGATATTGCACAATCCAGACGCAACGGGAAGGATCGTAGAGTGGGCACTGGAACTGCGTCACTACCTCGACGATTCAAAGCCGAGTCCTGGTGGAGTTCGTTGCAGAATGGACCGCGACACCTGACGAAGAAACCCAAGTGACTGCTCTCCCTGGCAAGGAGGCAAGTTGCGACTGGATCATGTACTTTGATGGAGCTTTCTCCTTACAGGGCGCCGGGGCTGGAGTACTGCTTGTCGCGCCCACCGGAGAGCACCTCATGTATGTGATCCAGATGCACTTCCCCAGGGAGGTGTCAACAAACAATACGGCTGAGTACGAAGGGCTGCTTGCCGGTCTTAGGATCGCGGCGGACCTCAGAATCAAGAAACTCGTCGTCAGAGGAGACTCGCAACTTGTCGTCAAGCAAGTCAACAAGGATTACCAAAGCCCGTTGATGAGGGCCTACGTCGATGAAGTGAGAAAGCTGGAAGAGCGTTTTGACGGTATACAGGCATAACACGTTCCTCGAGCGGAGAATGATATCGCCAATTACCTGTCAAAACGCGCTGCCCTCAAGCTACCTATGGAACCAGGTACCTTTGCGCGTCGGCTAACTCAGCCATCCGTTGATCCATCAACAGAGCAGAACAAGAGGAGAAAATCAGGGCCCGACAAGTACTTTCCCGCCGAGCTCCCCGAAGCCGCCGGCAAGGATGTTGTCGGAGACACTGAGCCCGCCACGAGACGGCTCGCTCCAACAGAGCATCAAGCTCTTGCCATGGAGACAGCCGCTCCAATAGCGGAGGAAATGCCTTTAGTCCTCACCCTCGAGCCCCAGGCTCCAGCATGGGCACAACATACCGTCCGATTCCTCCAAACAGGGGAACTTCCTGAGGAGCAGGAAGAAGCGGAAAAAGTAGCCCGTCGCTCTACTATGTACCAGTTCGTCGATGACGTCCTGTATAGAAAGAGGCCGATGGCGTGAGTAACTCCTGGAACATTGAGCATCTTCGCAAGTTTTACCCGTGAGGCGCGGCTTGACGGGCCCCCCGGCAAGCCACCTTTTGTACGAGCCTTCACTACACCACAACCCTTGATTGGGGGCAATTAACTGCGGGAGAAATAGCATCATAAGGGCAGATTATCTGCCAGGAATCTCTTAACTGCCGGTAGAAGTACCCAACGGTATATAAACTACCGGCAGAACTAAAACAACAAGGGCACGCACATTGCCGGCAACAATGACCATTTCTAAGGACACAATATCGGTCGGCACATCTAAACAATGACATATTAACTATTGGGGGACTACTTGTGGGGCCAAACCAAAAAGTACAGTATAATAATACTCGTTGGCCTACGCGCGCGATAACACCGAAGAGCGCAGGAAGGGCGAAAATTTCCACTCCAAATACTAAACAAAATCCCCAATCTTTGACTCACACCAAAATCCCCAAATCGGCCGCCTAGCCTAGCCTCCTCCTCGAGTGCCCTCCGCTGCCGCCGCCGCCTACCCTCCGCAGCTGCTGACCGCCCCCACCACACCCCAATGCCACCTCCATCCCCACCATCCCACCCCAATGCCATCCCCTCCCGGACCACTCCCCCGAGCTCCCTCCGCCCCTCCGCCGCCCCGACCACTCCCCCGAGCTCCCTCCGCCGCCCTGACCACCATTCGCCACCAGCCCTGCCGCTCGCTGGAGATCCTCCATCGAGCAGCGCCTTCGCTTCCAGGAGACCCTGCTTGAGAAGTGCTGCCGCTTCCAGGAGCTGCTACCCTGAGCAGCGTCGCTGTTTCCAGAAGCTCCTTCCCGCCACGTCTCCGTCCCCTCCCTGAATAGCACCGGCTACATCCTCTCCCCCGAGTAGATGCCGCTTCTGCGTTCTTTCACACGAGCAGTGCCGCGTCTACTACATGGGGTCTCCTCTACTTCCTCACTCCAACCCGTGAGATTTCTCTTTGTCTTATGAGGTTTATTAGTCTCGGGTATATGTTTTGTGATGTGTGATCTGTGGATAGAACAAGAGCTATAGTTTTTGATAATTTCTTGAATCATTAGATAGAAACTAGTTAAAATAGAGTTTAAAGAAATAAGGCGAAGAGAGTAGACTCCAAAATGAATGAGATTTAATTAAATCATCAGATGGAAAGTGAGGTACTGAAAGCAGATCGTAACCATATGTGTAGGCGTTTCAGAATTCAATATGTTACTTGCATCTTAGGATTTATGGAATGCAGATTGCTCTGTACTTTTATGAGCAAGTCAGTATTATTACACACTATAGCCTTTTCAGTTAAAGCTAGACCAAGAAAAGCAAAGTGGCATCTCCGCCTCTAAATTTTATTTTCCATAGTCAATAAATTAGAAGCGGCTAGTACCTTTAATAACATGAATGCGGATTATGTAAAGCTAGCTAGGCCATACATACACTTCCTATCTCAGTCATACATTGGGCAAACTTTTTGTTTGGATATGTACTGCACTGGTTGTGCTTTGGAAGTCACTACAGAAAATTGTAACAATTGCGAGTTTTGTTCTTAGAAGATTTGTGAATAGTTCGCAGTTCTAGGCCAATTGTTTGGGCTATCTCAAAATATGGCATTTAGCTTGGAGGAGACCATATCATGTGCAGAATTATAGGCCCTCTGTTCTAATTTCTTCCATAGTTAAGTTATTATTGCATAGAGGTGATGTGAACAAGAACTGATGTACCAATCCGACTCACACCCATGCATGTACAGCTTCAGGATATGAACGTGATTATCCGAGGATCCATGTTGCTTAAATTCTTTCATTTATCATGGTTGTACCATTGATTTGGTCCTTCAATTTGAATTTTAAATTATGTAATTAGTCTTTGTCTCCTTTGAGAAGCGCGCCTCCTCCTCGTCCTCTCCACCAAGCAGCGCTGCTTTGACTACGTTGACTGCCCTGGTTAGCACCTCATCTACATCTTCGCGCCAAAGCAGCATTGCCTAACCTCTAATTCTTCGTCCAAGCAGCACCGCCTACGCCCTTTGCTTCACCGCCCGATCAGCTCCGCCTCCTCTCCTTCTCAAGCAACGGTGAGATTTCTTTGCTATTGTCGGTGTACTAGATTAGGGGTACCCTAGTACCCCGAACTTGTGCACGGGCAGTTGCAGCACCCCGCGGCAAAGGCTTGCCGGGTGATCGCCAAGATCCCCCAAGGTTCCCTTGGAGCCATCCAAGAACAAAGTATTTAAGCTAAGGAGACAAGACCCCGGCAAGAGGAGCTTGCCGGGAAGGCCAACCAAGACGCTCCAATGAACTTGCCGCGACGCGCCATGCGCTCCGGCAAGGCGACAAGGCCCCGGCAAGAGGAGCTTGCCGAGAAGACAAACCAAGGTACCTCGAAGCCCGGTGAGCGACAAGCTTCTGGACCCGACAAGATAACAACAGCGGCAAGGCGCTTGCCGCGGCAGGCGCCCACCCTGCGTCCACGCTCCAGCGCATCCACCAACGTGTCGCTCTGGGGGCCTCTCCGGGCGTGCGTGGTGGGAGGCTGTGCAGCCAGCGGTGCGCAGTGGCATGCGAAGCTGACAAGATCGCCATCGTGGCGAACGGTGGCGCCCCTAACGGTCCTTTTCTGCACTGTTCGGGCGACTCAGACGGGCATTTAATGCCCTTGTCCCCTGCCGTCAGGCTTAGGTAGGGTGCACTGTACAAGCAACTGTATCAACTACCTCGCTTTTTACGTTTTTACCCTCCTCTGCGTTGCCACCTGTCGGTGACCCCTTTAGCGTATAAAAGGAGGCCCATGCGCAACGTAGAGGGGGTTCGGCTCATAGGTTCGAAGCCTCAAACAGTTTGCTTCGATCCATCCGTAGCCCAGAGAACACCACACTCTCACTTTGGAGAGCAAGAACACCAGATAATACAACCAGACAAGCAGCAGTAGGACTGTTATCTCTCCGGAGAGCTCCGAAGCTGGGTAAACTGCTCGTGTGCCTCGCCTCGATCTGCTCTTCGTGCGATCTCCGCCCCCCGCCGAACCGAAAGGGGCCCGGTCCGCCGGCCCTATAGGTGTTCGAGGATCAGTTTCGCCGACATCTTTGGCGCGCCAGGTAGGGGGCGTCGAGATTGCGTGAACCTGATTCGGCGTTCACACGAGCTCGATTGTCAGGACCCCGACTCGATGTCACATCGATCTAGCCGGTAACACTTCATATCATTTTGCGGCCTCACGCACGGTGTTCCCACGGGTGTCGCCTTACCTTTGCCCGGGACCGTTTGCGCCTTTTGGCTCACGTATATGATAGTGTCGCTAGCATCCATATGATAAAGAGCCCGGGCTGACATGACTAGTCGTAAACCCAAAGTGGCACAGACTTACAGGGACAGACATCCATGACCCAGCTTCGAACGTGTCGGTCATCAGCAAGTGGGTCCGGGCTGTAGCACTGGGCTAGCAGGACTCCGGTAAACCGGGCTGTAGCGGGCTAACAGGACTCCGGTACTCAAAGCGTGACATTTCCCCGAAGGGACAGACACAGGAACGAAGAAGGACACATGCCGGCCAGCCTAAGTGTTCCAGAGCAGTAGCAAGCTACCCTGGCTCAGCGGTAACACTAGGAGACATTTCCCGGTAAGAGAGGCTACTAAAGATAAACAACTAGATAGTCAGATCCCACACATACCAAGCATTTCAATCACACACACAATATGCTCGATATGTGCAAATACAACGAAGCATCACAACATGACTCTACGACACAAGTACTTTATTCATTAGGCTCCGAGGAGCGAGATATTACAAACATGGGTCTCATGACCCAACACTCAGAGCATACAAGTCAAAGCACAAGCGGAAGCTATCATGTCTGAGTACAGACATCTATAAATGAAAAAGGCTGAGAAGCCTGACTATCTATCAGATCCTGCCGAGGGCACAAGATCGTAGCTGAGGTAACAAGCTAAACGTCGAAGTCCACGTGAAACTACTAGCGAGACCGAAGTCTCTCTGCAAAAACATAAAATAGGCAAACGTGAGTACAAATGTACCCAGCAAGACTTACATCAGATCTATCTACATATGCCTCATTATCAACAAAGGGGATGGTGGAGTTTGACTGCAGCAAGCCAGCTTTGACTCAGTGGCTAACCTGAACTACGACTGCAAATAACTTTTGAGGTGGCGCACACGAGTCCACATATTCACCATATCAATACACCACTATGGATCCGCTCCCGTCTCCCTACGAGAACGCCATCCATAGCACTCACGCTTATCTTGCGTATTTTAGAGTATCCACTTTCACTTGTCTATGAACTGATATAAGCAACCCAGAAGTCCTTTTCCGTGGACACGGCTATTCGAATAGATTAGGTTAACCTTGCAGGGGTGTACTTCTTCACACACGCTCTCACCACTTACCGCCGTTTACACGACATGTACTCGGCAACCTTCAAGCGGAAGCCCAACGTGGGTGTCGGCCACGGCCTGCCTAAACACTCAAGTCTCTAGTCCAGGTTTATCGCCTATTCGGGTTCCATCCATGAGGAGATCCGGCCGGAGTTTCGCTCACAGCCCCAAACGATGTGTACAGGGTTCCGTGGCACCAAACGGGTGCCCGGTTTACCCGGCCACGTGCCTACCGCATCACAGCCCACCCCTACGGTCAGCGCTGTCCACGGCCTCCAGCATACTACAAACACCAGAAACTACTTGCAACTCCTGGACAGAGGACAAGGGTGATTAAGAAGCCGAGAGGGTCCATTGGTTTCGGGCCCAATGCGTGGTAGTAGCTGAATCATGGATCACAAACACAGAACTCAGTTCCTGAGGACGGCTGCAATGAGACAACCCACCATGTACTCCTACATGGCCTCTCACCGCTACCTTTACCAAATCGTGTTCACACACTTAGCTCACACACAGTAGGACATGTTCACACACCTCTGATTCATCCCCGATGAATCAGACCTGACTCAACTCTAAGCAGTAGCAGGCATGACAAACAAACATGAATGAGTAGGCACAACAGGGCTCAAACAACTCCTACTCATGCTAGTGGGTTTCATCTATTTACTGTGGCAATGACAGGTCATGCAAAGGATAAAGGGGTTCAGCTACCGCAGCAAGTAACAGATGAATCGGTTTTGTCCTAATGCAGTAAAAGAGAGCAGGAGCGAGAGAGTAGGATTGTATCGGAATGAACAAGGGGGTTTTGCTTGCCTGGCACTTCTGAAGATAACATTGAGTCTTCATCAGTGTCAACGATCACATCATCGGTATCACGTCTATCGAGAGGGGACAAATACCGGCAACAAAGAAGAAATACAATCAATGCAATGCACAATATGATGCATGCTATGACATGGCAATATGAATGTGTTTTGGGCTAATGCGACTAGCAACAGATTAAATGAAGTTGGTTTGAATACAAGATTCAAATTCAAACTCCATATGTGATTATTTAAATGCCATTTACTTCATTTGCCCTAAACAGTAGTGATAAGTTGTTCTAACATGCATGAAAATGGTACAGATGGATTCCTTGAATTTTTCTGATAATTTTTCATATATAAATTATTTAATTTGGAGTTACGGTTAATTTTCTATGATTTATTGAAGTTTTAGCTATTTTCTGGAATTCCAGAATTAAATTAAATCCAGAAAATGAGTTATGACATCAGCACTGCGTTGTGCTTGCGTCAGCAAGTCAACAGGGCTGCCCCGGGTCAAATCTGACGTGTGGGGGCCACACGTCAGTGACACAGGAGCTAATCCCGGTCAAACCCAGCGCTGACTGGGGTTTGACCAGGGGTGGGGCCCGCTGTCAGCGGCTGGTGAGGTGGCTAATGGTGGGGATTAGTGCTAATAAGCCGCCACGTCAGCCTCGCCGGGGTTCGGCCGGCGACGACCAAACCGCGCGGCGGCGCTTCGCCGGAATGGGCTACAGGCGGCGAAAAAGCGCGCGGAGACCACCGGGGCGTAGCCCGTGCTCTTCCGCATCCAACGGAGCAGGAAGGAGCGGACGGGGTGCGCTGTAGTCGCCGGAGTCGAGCTCGCGGCGGCGGCCGGAGCTCGGGCAACAGCGGAGATGGCGCTATGGTGCATGGGAGGAGGGGCTGGTGGGCGCTACGGGCTCCTGGGAGCGCTCTGAGTACGTCTGCATGCTCGGTTTGGACGGAGGTGAACCAAAACGACGACGGCGACAAGTCCGGCGCCGGTGAGGTCTCGGTCTCGACGGAAACGACGGATACGACGAGCTAATGGACAGGGAAGAAGGGGGGTCGGTAGAGGAGCTCACGGCGGGGTCGTTGGTGATCTCAGAGAGCTCGGGGACGGCCTGGTGATGACGAATCGGTCGACGGCGGCTGTCGGTGCGGAGGACGAAGATGGCGTCGGCGACGGCGCTGCTAGGCATCCGCAGGCGTGTTCTTCGGCGTGGAGCTTCACGACAGCGAGGCGGAGCTAGGGGTCACAGCCACGGGGCAAGGGGACGGCGGTGGGCGTGGTGCCTTGCAGCGGCGGGCACCGGCTGATTTGGGCGGCCGTGAGAGAGAGAGAGAGCAGAGGAGCGAGGGGGGAGAGAGAACCAGAGAGTGAGAGAGCATCGGGGTCGCGTGGC